>NW_027282071.1:0-47236 GCF_046629955.1 Centroberyx affinis | reverse complement strand
CTTATTCTCTGCATACTTTCCCTATGGGTAAAAGCTTATGACCTACTGTTTGCCCATTTGTGCCGACTTCCCTTAAATCCCCATGAAATAAACTCCCGTTACCTTTAAAGACATGTGAAGTCTATTAGGAACCTATTGAGAAAGGGGCCCGGCAGAACCTGTCAGGAATGTAAAAATTAAACAGGTAGAGAATAATTTAAACCTACACTAAGCGATTTTTTTCTGACCACTAGAGGGTGACAGAAACCGCAACACATTTTGGCTTTGTCAACATGCCGGCGCTCGTGGACCCCAACTTTTGGCTTCAAAACGGCCCTTCAGAAACCTGTGGGTGACGTCACACTCGCTACTCCATCTTTTTTTTTACAGTCTATGGTTGGCACCACTCTGTAGCATTGTTTGCCGACTGAGGCAAAAAACCAGCTGACAACATGATGTGGTAGAGCGGGATTATGGCTGCAGTTGTGGTTAAATTTGAAAATGGCAGGACAGGAAACAAGTTATTTTCATCAAAATATATATGTAATGTAATCACACCATGTTATGATGTGTGGCTCCTTACTCAGACCTGTGACGCCTGAGTCTGAACCCATGTGGACTGACTGGATGGTGGTCAGAGCGAAGCGCTGATGGACAAACAGCGAACTGTTGTTGCTGTCAGGCTGGAAGAGTCCACATGGACATAACTAAGTTTTCCAAAAGACAGAAAACCAGTCCGCCATCGGCAGATTCTACAGAACGAGGTTGAGTTGTTCCAGGAGTGTGCAACTTAATATTTGATAGCTGTAATATAGCTATTAATATACTGGTAATGTTAGCTAATACTAGTCTGTTAGCTTGCTAGCTGTGGTTAGCCCCGTTGGGACTGGCATCCGTCTACAAAAAACTGTGCTGTCAGCAGTCTTTGCGGCACTTTGACATCATTTAGCCAAGGTTTCCACGCCAAATTTTGCCATTCTGACAAGCTTTCTGACGTCCTTGGACACTTTTCTGTCACAGGGGTAAAACATATCCCTGTGCGGCGAGCTGGAAAACGTGCTCTTTGCTGCCCCCTTTGGCCGCTGGAAAATAAATATGTGGTTTTCACACGCTGACCAGATGCAGCAGGTGTTTGCGGGGGACAGCGAAGAGCTCGTTCTCTGTGGAAGTGTTCCTGCCGAGGAACAAACTCGGGTCTGTAACGGAAGTCCCTGGGTATGTGGGCATGATTTCAGTAGTAGAACTCTATCTGGTTGACTCACTCACTCACTCACGCACACCACACACACACACACACACACACACTCACTCACTCACAGGTAGAACTTGATATGGACAAGGATGACACATTCTACACATTTAAGATTATGTGTTATCTGAGCTAATAGAACAGTTTTAGTTATTTGTGATCTGTGACTCACGTACCGAAACCACAGCTTGACAGCAGTCACAGTATGTGCTTCACTGTTAATGTCAGGCACTGAAATCCTACATGGGAAAATGAATGTACCCATATAAACTCAGTTTACTGCCTTTTTATTTGCAAAATAGAGTTTACTCACCTTTTTATGCTGATCTACATCTTAGGGTGGATGATAAGTTTAGTAAAACTAGGTTTAAAATAATAAATAATAAATAATAAATGTAGATTTAGTGACTTTTATGTATGGTTTTATATACTTACTAACTTAATTTTCCTTCTGTTTTTTATGTAATGCTGCTGGGTGACACCCAAATTTCCCCCCCAGGATTAATAAAATCCATCTGTATCTGTATTTGAAATTAACTAGAACTGTGTTGCACAATTTATATTTAACCCTAGTTTAGTAAAACCAAGATGAATGATTTAAACCTAAATTTGAATGATTTGAACTACGTTTATCATCTCAAAGAAGCTGCAATCATGAGAGTTAAACCAGCTCAACTGTCAGTTTAAATTTAACCCCTGATTAAAAAAGTTTAAATTAGAGTTAAAAGTTTTGGAGCGACAGTTCATCTAGGTTTAAAGTAAAAACTGAACTGAGAAAGAAGGTTTAAATGTAATCTTGTTTATGCTTAAATTAGGCGTAAGGTTTGGTGCAACAGAAGTTATTGATAAACCCTGATTTAATCCAGTTTGAAAGTTACAAACTTTTAACTGCCATAACTGGTCTTTGGGTCCTGGATTTCCTGTTATGTTTTTTACCCTTTGTGAGAAAAACAATATCGCATCAAATATCCATCAGCTAGTTATGTGTGAATGAAGATTAGCCTGATTGTGTTTTTGTCTCCAAGTGTCTCTAACACTGAACCAGTCAAACTGCCAAACAGAGAGATGGTTTCTAGGCTGAGGGATTAAGACCCGGCACACAATACAAAACACAATACAAAGTTTAGGACTTGTTCTTTAATTCTTCTTATCTCTCTCTCTCTTTATCAAAGCAGACAAAAAACAAGAGAAATACATAATCTCTCTCTCTCTCTCACTCACACACAAATTCAAAATGGTAATCTGCAAGTTCCTCTTTTTTTTTTAATCATTGAGTCTCCATCTTTGTTGCTCAGCCTCACTGTGGTGTCTCTGCACTGCACCTCCCACAGATCACCTGTCAATCAAAGATTTATGAACTGGATATAGGCTGAATCACTGTTGTGTTTTATCACTTAATGTCAGTGATAGAATAGTAGTACTAGTAAAATGGGTATTGATTCATACGAAAATGTCACAATATCGCTATGTTTTTTTTTTTTTTAAACCTTTTTCAAGGACACGGGTGGAGAACGTTCTCCACATAAATGGGTAACGATGGGAGTATCAGCAGCACTGAATTCTGGGTAATGACAAAAGACATATAGCTTCTGTGTGAGTGGAGGGGAAGGAGCGTCTCTCTTCTCTGAATCCAGGTGGAAAACTACTGCAGTGTAACAGGTGATGAGTTCAACCCCTGCCACTCCTCCCTCTCCTCCACACATACATTAACAAACCAAACACTCCCTCCCTCTCTCCATCCATTTATTTTGGCCTTGAAGTTTTGAGTTTCAATGCAAACGAGCTGATGAACAAACATCCTGTTAACTCAGTAGGAGTGCACAACAATGGGCCCACACACACACACACACACACACACACACACTTATATAGGGTTAAATGGTGTGTGTTACAGCCTTTCCTGCCTTTAAAGTGATCAGTAAAATCTCCAAATCGATTCTGCAGCAAACAAGTACCAGTTGAATTGTGTGGATTTGATCTCGCCTTTTTGTTTCAGTAAGAATCCTAGGCATGGTTGTTATAGTAAACTAAAACTAAGATGAAAATGAGCTGTTAAAAAACATTGTCGTAAACTGAAGTAAAAGTAAAAACTAGACTTCGCGAAAAACTAAAACTGGACTAAATCTATCTTGTCTTCTTCTAAAAGTAAATTCAGGACAGAAGTAATAAAAGCATGATGGCTTTTCTCCAGATCACTGACGGATAAAAACTTCAATTCAAGTCAAGTCAAGTTTATTTATATAGCCCTTTGTCACAAGCATGTCTCAGAGGACTTCACAGAGAATGTGTCTAGCTAGGTCTAACTAAACACACTCAATGGTGAACAAAGTTATGTAGGACAAACATAGCAAACAGAAAAACACAGGTAGGCAACCCTAACCCTAACCACTACATAGCCTAACATACCTGGCACCCCAGCCTTAGACCCTAAATGCACACAAGGAAAAACTCCCAAGAAAAACCTTGGTAGGAAAACAATTGAAAGGAACAACACTGAACAGCTCTTTCAACCTTTTCATCAAATCTCAAATGAATGTAAAAAATTAACTTGCTGCTGTTTTTTTAAAACAGCAGCCGAATCAGCTCATTCATGGTGAACATCTGAGTAGAAACCTGGTGGGACATCAGAGTGAAGGCGGGTGACAGCGCTGAGTAGATGCAAGCATTCGTTAGAGGCAATATGATTTTGTATTTTTTGGCGGAAAACAAAATTCTCCATACCCACACCCAACTATAGCTACGTTTACATGCACGCAATAATCCGGCTATTGTCAAAACTCCAACAATGTTTACATGATTCTGTAAAGTGACACTTCCCCTAATAATCTGCTTTACACGTATTCACTGTCACCTATGCCCCTAGGTTTCTATTCAACATGATCTCACACAAATCCGTGAAATGAACACAATCTCTAACACGGCAATTTACGTGCTGTGGACAGACACGTATTGTGGGAAAATAACGTTTCTCAACCACGAAATGAATGACGCTCCCCCACAACGAATTGAAATACGTTCCTTTGCCACAAATTTAAAAACATTTCTCCGCCACAAATTGAATTGCGTCCCAAAGGTTGGTTAACGGGGATATTTAAGGCAAGTAAAACGACTTTGGTTAAATTTAGGTGAGTAAAACAGGTTTGGTTAAGGTTTGGGTAAAGGTTATGGTAAAGTTTAGGCAAGTAAAACAAGTTTGGTTAAGGTTAGAGAAATAGCTTGGTCATGGTTAAATAAGAAAAACGTTTGTTAAAAATTAAAGGATAAGGCTGGTGTTTTTTTAATGCATTTCTTCCCGTCAACAAATCCTATGAAAATAACAAAATCGGCAATGAATTTGTTTTGCTAACAAGTCTCGTCCATGTTGTAACATAATCAAAGTACGGTGTTTACATGGATCCTGCTTTACTCACATTATTGACTTAAGCGCATTTGGTATTTGTAATGAAATAGCGTCTCTGCGCGGAAAACTGATGCTATTTGACACATATTTGGAGTAGAAAAGGGTCTCAGTGTAGGTGTTGGAACCTGCCCAAAAAGATCAACTTCAAGCCGAGTCTACACAGAGTCGTGCTCTCCGATTGGTCGATCATGACCGCATCCGACTTTTCAACCTCCAGCTGCTCTAACACAGTGGTTCTCAACCTTTTTCATAACCAAGGACCCCTAATTTAGTCCACATTAGGGCCACGGGACCCCCCATTTGATGAGATTTTGTCTCTCGGACCCAAATCTGAGAATATTTTTATTGTCAGATATGATTTTGTCCAGAACTCCATGACTATCTGTACTGTAGGTAGAGAGAGAACAGTGAAACTATGATCAAAATAATGATTCTAAAATGACAAAATACTGAAGTTTAACAATTCATCGATTTGCTGGGGACCCCCTGGAATGCCCTCAAGGACCCCCCTGGTGGTCCCCGGACCCCACGTTGAGAACCACTGCGCTAACACATCCCATTCCTCCAGCTGCGTTGCTTTAGTCGCGTTTCTTCTTACCGGTGATTGTCGTCACATCTGCTTCCCGTTCCTTTCTTCTTCTACGTTTAGTTTTGGTGCGATATGATTTTTTTTTTTTAAAAACACTGCCACCCTGTGTTCGGGATTTCAACAACATGCTATGCTCACATCAAGACAGAAGTATAAAAACTTAAATGTAAGCACCGCTGCCTTCTTTATATTCACACTTTATATTCGTTTACGTTACGTTTGACTATAAAATGCACTTTAATCACATTGTAATCACATTTTTTGTTGTGCATGTAAATGTGGTCACTGCCATTTACAGACACACACACAAACACTGAAAACATACATGAGGGCCCACATAAACACATAAAACCTCTACTCTCTCACACACACACACACACACACACACACACACACACACACACACACACACACACACAGACGTCCTCTCCTTTCACAAACAGCACCAAAAGTGGTAAAGCACCTGTCAAACTGGTATTTCAACGGGAGAGAGAGAGAGAGAGAGAGAGAGAGGAGGAAAACACAAAGTGACGACCAGAGGAATGGATGGGTAGGAGGAGAGGAAGAGAGGGAGTGGGCGAGCGAGATAGAGGAAGGTGTGGGGGAAGAGAGAGAGAGAGAGAGAGAGAGAGGGAGACGGCCTTTAAAAAGCAGATTAAGACAAGTTACACATCTCATTCCAGAGAAAACTATCACACACACACACACACACACAGGCTGTAATACTACTATACTTACTCTGATTCACACACACACACTCCCTCACACACACACACACACACACACTGTGTTTTGGACTATGGCTTCCACCACCTCGGTCGATGTTCTCCCCACAGGCGGCAGGATCTTCACCTCCATCCCTGACCTGTTCTTCCTCCCCGAGTTTGTGAGTTTCTATTTTACTTCTTACTTCCTTCTCACATTTTCTACATCTGAGCTTCTACTTCTCTTTTTTCTGTTTGTAAGATCCCCCTTTTTTTCCCCCTTCTATCCATCCTTTCATCCTTTATTCACTCAGCAGAATCAAATGTAGACTAACATCTTTATTTGCTCTCTGTCTTTCTTCGGATCGCTCCCCTTTCTATATAAGACATTTTCCTTTTTTGTCTTTCTTTTCTTTCTATCCATCCTTCATTTACTCACTCGTATCTGCTCATATCTAGTTAGACCAACATCTTATTCCTTTCCCTCTCTCTTATCTGTGTTTTCCTTTTTCGCTCTTTCTCTTCTCTCATCCATGCATCCTTTATTCACTCAGGTCAAAGCCATTTAGATTTTGATCTTGTTCTCTTTGAGTTTTTTCTTTCTCTCTCTCTCTCTTTCTTCATCGTTGCTCCGCTCCATTGAGGCGAGTCTCTGTTTAGATAGGAATCTGTCGGAGTGACCAGCCAGCTAAGCATGAAGATAAGAAGAATCCACTGGTTTGGTCTTAAAGCCTGGAGCCGGGTTTTGATATGAGTTTTATTCCAAAATGAGATCTCCACCAGTTGAAAAAACTCACATCTGCTCTTACAAAATGACGGTTGGCAGAGAATAACAAGTTATGTCACTTTTTTTAACACTGGAAATGAAAAGATGCTGAGTGCTGTTTTAAAGTTTAGAGTTGAAATATCTTCAGCTTTCAAAGTGTCCCTCTATAACTTCCTAGACTCACTTTTCAGTACAAACCAGTGTTAGATTTTCAAAATCACGCAGTGAGATAGTTGTTATAATTATATTTATTCTGTTAAATGTACGGCTTGTTGTCCTCCTCTTAGGCTCCCACAATCCATTTAACTTTCTAGTGTTAAGTATAGTAGTTAACTTCAGTCCTTGGTTGATGCTTACTGTTGTAAAATGATTGATAGCACAAAATTAGAACTTTTATTCTACTTTTTAAAGGACAGTCGATAACTTAAAACCTGAGTTGACAAATGATTTTGCAGACTGGATCTTCTATATTTTAGAGATATTGACTGATCAAGCTCAGGTAATAATCATTTTTTCCCCCGAAAATGGATATATAGCGTTTTGGAATAGAACTTTTCATTTGTAAAACATCATACTGTATAAACAAGGTCTGAAGTTGCCAGTTGCTCAAATTCTGTGCTCTCAATCATTATGTAGTCGTAGGCATCAGCTTTCTCAAGGATTAAATTAATGAAAGTTCAGTCTGTCATTACCAAACTCTCGGGCCTGAACACCAGACCTGAACTGCTGTCTTATTGTTTTTATCCCTGGCTAAAACACATTTGTCAGTTCTTCCAGTCAAACCTGGGTCACATTGGGTTAACAACCTGATTTCTCTGTTGCTGTGTAAATCTAGCTTAAGGACACAGACTTTCCTCAGGCGAAAACATTCGTTTGTCTCTTCAGAGTTGCTCAGCAACCAGGAACCTCCCATTTCCTGCTGGTTACCTCTGTTCCTATTGGTCAGAGAGACTGTCTTTTACCTGGAGGACCGGGGTTCAAGCCTCCATCCTGCTGGGCACTGAATCCCTACCCTGACCTCTGACCTCCCTGTGGTGCGGGGCAAGAGAAAAGATAATTTCCCTACTTGAATCAATGAAGTATCTTTTTTTTTAGTATGAGTAAATACAAGCCACAGCTCTCTGTGTTTCATGAGCTTTCAGAAGAAAGAGTATCTGCTCACTACACATGGAAAACTAATGTGAAATCCGATCTGTTTCCTGTGTAGGCAGCCATGGGAAGATTAAATCTGTGCCACACAGGTGGAAAGACAGTTTGAGTCTGCAGACTGAAGTGTAAATCTAAACCATGTCAACCAGCCAGCAGCATGCGGGGCTTTTATACAGAATATCAAGGATAATGTGTTAACTCAGATATGGAAATGTACTGGGAAGTGTTTGCCAGTCTGGTTTGAGTTGGCCGTGTAAATCTAAACCATCTCAAGCAGTTGTGGAGATAAGAAGCTGGAGGCGGACAGCAGGGGGCGGAGCTTACCTTTCATGGATATGGGTGCTAGCTAAAGTTGTGATCTCTGTCTACCAACCATGTTATAGGTCTAAAAGAGCAAAAATTAAAAGTTAAAATTCACAACTATTATGCTACAGAAAACGCACCGCTGATTCCCAGTGAACTGTCAAAACCACAACATGAGCGTTTAGACGACCTGTTGTGTATTTATTTACCGATTCACATGAGGTCATGTAACAGCCTCAATATCACAGCAACAACATCAACATTTTTTGTCAAAGTCTGCCATGTTGCACCAACCCTACAAATAGATTTCATCTTTGCAAATTTGTCAAAAACTGTGTTGATAAAGGTTATAAGAGTGAATTATCGATGGAAAATAGCCTAGTGGATAATTGTTCATGATATATATACGTATATATATATATATATATTTTAGATTATTTTTTGGGAATTTTCACCTTTATTTGACAGTTGAAAGTAGACAGGACAGATTGGGAGAGAGAGAAGGATGACATGCGACAAAGGTCCCGGGTCGGATTCGAACCCAGGACTTCACTTTTATATGGTACGTGAGGTCACAGCTCTTTGAATATTGACTATTTTGGTGACTAATTTACTTTTTATTATCGACTAACTGCTATGTGTTACTTGCTGATGTTCTGAAGTGCAAACTTGGGTAAAGTAATAATGATTTTTTGTACGTTTAGCTTGCTGGGGTCACATAAAAGATGTCTGTTAATCTTAACATAATAGGATGGCTAAAATGAGTTAAGGGAGTTATTAATGGATGAGACCCCATCAAAGCTACCTTAAACACCCTTAATGTTTGACTGCTTTACTTTCTAATTTAATGTAAAATTCAGGGAGACAGGAACTTTCCATTAATATACAATAACTTATTAATTAATAACTTGTAAACCTGCACAAAAGGCATAAAAAAAATCCCTTAATTTCTAGTGTCTCCACAAATCAACCCGTGAATAAATCCCTTAAAAACCCATGAAACTAATCGTACTTTTTTAAAGCTGTGTCATTTTTAATTGATAGTTAATGGTTATGAGAAATTAAGGACATTTCAGTGATAAAATTACGGGGTTTGGTTTTTTATAGTGCTTGGTCCCTTTTGCCTGGAATGGATTGGAACGGATAATGTTTCCCAGTCTGATATAGAACAGCAGAGATAAGGCTTATGTAATATTTGCCCATACTGCGACATGTGATTGCTTAATGCAGTGTTTGAATGAGGTCATGCTGTTTTCCCAGTAATGCATCGTTGCTTCAGGTGTTTGCTCTGATCCATATCTCACATGCTGAGCACTTCATGCTTGAGGTTATTTCAACATTCGACACTATCGCATATTTGACTAATGTGGCATTTTCCCACAGAAGATTTTTAATTGAAAGTAAAAGAGTTAGTGTGAGGGAGTTGGGTTTTTTTTGTTTTGTTTTTTTCAAAGCGAGCGAGTTTGTTTTCTATCACCTGTCACAACAACACCCAGGGGTGCACATAACCATTACACACAGAAACACAATATGAAGACAGGCTGAACAGATTAAACCTGAGGAGCTTCATCCCAGAATAAAATATTGCCCATTTGAAAAAAACAACAACTTAGCATTGATATGTAGCATTTTGGAAATAAAACTCAAAAAAGTGAAAAGTGAAAAACCCACCTGTGAATTTAAAGCACATGTGCTTTTTGATATTGGTTTTTATACTCTGTGTGAATAGTTTTCACATTGTATTTTGACATGACGTGATGTATAGTGTTTTTTCCACGTGAAAATTTTTTTCATGCTTTTACATGCTTTCATCTGCCAGTACATGTGACAATATGTGTTCCACATGTGAAAACTTGCAAAGAGACATTTTCACAAGGCAAATGGGAAATGTCAAGATCACATATGAAAAGCAACATGTGTGAAACTGGCACAGATAATATACTGTATTAACTTACTGGGTTAGACACATATTTTTTCCATTATAAACATTATGACAAGCTTGACATCCTTATATATTAATAGTGATTTAAAAAGATGCCTATGTTAAATTCACACTAGGAGGAAAAATATGTCGATCATATGAAATAATGCAAGTTTAAATCTATGTGGCAGAGGAAAATCTAAATATGTGCTACAGGATGTACAGTACCTGAACTTTGTGCAGGTGTACTGCCCAAAATGTCAGGGTGTGGCACATTCTTCACATGTGGTCAGTACAGATTGAATGGTGGTTTCTGGGGTGAAAAATGCTCAGTAAATAGACCTGAATAGACTGGTGGTGTGACTTGAAACTTACTATGTTTACACAGCTGATTGAAACCTGATTTTACTGCGTTTGTGGAACAATTTATGAACCTCGGCAGGTAACTAACGTTTCTACCAGGAAACAGCGACTAGTAAATCTTGAATTTCACTGACACTCGCTACCTGCCAAATGCATGAACTCGAGTCCAGACTGATGTCACAGAAAAACGTGAAATGAACACGACATGAACAGCAAATTACGTGTTGGTGGAACATAAAGTGTTACATTTACGTTTTCCCTGCATGAAACGGTTACGTGAAGGAGACACGACTGTAAACAGGAAGTAGTGTGACACTGAAGTAGCACGGTGGCCAGTAAGGGTGTTGTGGTCAGGGTGGTGGACGGGCGTATATGTTTTTGCCTTGGATGTTGGCGACCGGGGTTCGATTCCCAGCATTTTCAAAGTACATTTCAACCTTAAGTCACACTTTAATTTATAACAAACGTTTTTCTTATTTAACCATGACCAAACCATTTCTCTAACCTTAACCAAGTCGTTTTACTTGCCTAAATTTAACCGTTAACCAACCTTTGGGACGTAATTCAATTTGTTACGGGGGGGGGGGGGGGGGGGGTGTTAAAGGAATAGTTCACCCAAAAATGAAAATCCTGTCATCATCTCCTCCCCCTCATGCCAGTTGAAACACAGGTGAAGTTTGTCCATATAACACACAGGGAGGCTGCAGCACAACTCCATAGCAGCCTTCTCCAAAACAACTGAAGTCAGTGGGGACCAGTTATTCAGAGTTCCACAAAGACCTACAGTATATTTACACCATCATTTAGTGCAAATCTTAACTACAGCTGATTGATTTGCAACAAATAATGGTGTTTAGGTCTTTCTATTCACAGTGTGATTGTTTGGCTGTTTTTGTTTTGGAGCTCTAAAGAACAGGTCCCCATTGACTTCAGTTGTTTTGGAGAAGGCTGCTACCAAGTTGTGCTGCAGCCTCCCTGTGTGTTATATGGACTAACAAATTTCACCTGTGTTTCATTTGGCACGAGGGTGAGTAGATGATGACAGAATTTTCATTTTTGGGTGAACTACTGTATTCCTTTAATGGAAACCAGGCTGTTCAGCAGTTCGGTGCACTCCGGGGCTTTTAAACATTTTCCAACTAAGACCTAAAACGAAAAACAGGCCTTTGATCCATTTTGGGTTCCAATCCCAAATCGTTTAAGAAGCTGTTCTTCTCTAGTGGACAATTCAAAACCTTCTCAGCCATGGACCTGGCTGAAAATTTAGTCTCTCACCCTGGGATCTAAGCTGATAAATACTGTTACTGTTGTTATGTAGGGACGCACCACAGGCCCGTTTCAGGTCCCAACAACACACTTTAAGAACAGACCGAGAGAAAATAGCTTACCACTTTAACACAACAGCTTAATACTACAACACTTATGTCTTGATTTCTATATTTGAGACAACTTGGCCAATCAGCGTTGGTTAGCCATAAGGCTAGGGAAGATTCATAGGAAAAAAATTATCAGTAAGTGGGCATGCAAGCAATGATATTTGGAGATGTTGATGACAAAGTACAGAGCAGTTGAAGACAAGAAAACAGTTTAAGATAAAAACATAATATTGCACCAGGCTGTATCGACCTGTAAGTTCACAGCAGAATAGAACAGAATCAGACTGAAACACAACAGGCAGTATCTACATCTATTGTCACTCTAACCATAGCAGGCTTAGTATCCGTAGTGTTTGATGTGTGGCAGTGAAGCCTGACCATTGACGAGTGTCATTTTTATATAATGAACATTTCAATGTAGCTCTTATCAGGGAACAAATGCGGGAGTTTCGTGCTCTATCAAAACGCCAGAGGCTCTTTCAACCACAATGTTTGCCGAGGGAGGAGAGAGAGAAAGCATGCATGAATATACTGTAGTTTGGCATTAGTATGTGTGCATGTAGTGTCAGTGTGCATCAGTAGAGTAGGCCTACTAGTGTGTGTGTGTGTGTGTGTCCCCCTACTTTGAAGGCCAACCCTCATTTTAGTGGTGGATAAACTTGGCTCTTTTAAGAAAGTAAGAATAAAAGACAGGTTTAGTCCGTGGTTCACTGAACTCTCAGTAGTGTCCCAGCAAAGAAGTAAATCCTAGGCTTTGGCCACCCAGGTCTCACTGACTTCATTTCAGACATTTTAGGAATAAATGCACTGCTGCTGTAAGGAAAGCCAAATCTGATTTCTGTTTACATTCATATACTAACTCGTGGTACAACCCAGCTACATTCTGAAACCTAGTAAAGTCAACTACAAATCCCATCAGCACCTGCATGCCTATCCAGGACGTTGTTTCATTAAAGGATAAGTTTGCCAATTTTCTGACCTATATACAGTATAATTTGTCTCTTATTTACCTGTAGTACTTGGACCTGCAGAAAATCAGAATCAGCTCCAGAGTCAGCTGTCAGTCAAAACAGTGAACTCTGCTGCTAGGCTCGCCTGGATCCAGACCTTTGACTCCGCCCACTCCACTGAGTCGACTGCTTCTGGTCTGGCATCGTGACATGAAACAGCGGGTTCTCGGTTGGAAAATGATCGGTCCAATGAGCACCGGGGGGGACTAACGATTAGCCAATCAGCGCCACGGGCGGGACTAACGCCGTTGTCAAGTTGTTGTCAAGCTGTGCGCCGGAACCAAGGAGAAGTAATAACAACAATGGCGACCGCTATAGACAAGATAGACACTGCTATCGAGGCTGTTCTAAATCGATTAAAAGTACCAATTACTTTGAAATCCGAAATACTTTGTTTTTACTTCGCTCCGTTATGTCAAAGATGCTCTATACTTTCTGAACCGTCTCTGGTGTTGTCATGGCTACGCATCAGTGTCGACTTAAAATGACGTTAGATTCAGGCGGATACGTCGGTCTCTAGTGATTGGTTAGGGAAAATCGAATCCCCCTCCCCCACGGAAATCGGTTAGAGTGGAGGCAATGTCAGACTGAAGATAGAGTGGAACGAGTTGACAGTTCTGTCTGATATCAGGCAACTGCTCGGCCTCTTGCTGCGAACAATGAGTCCAAACAGGGTTTGTCAAAATCTCTCCAAAAAAGACAGTCTGTACATATTTCAGTAGACAGGCAGTAGACACTGTTGTGCATGGCTAGCTTTTCACCTGAAGCAGTTTGAGACTTCACTAAAGTATGACCTCAGGCTCATGACAGTAACAGCCGACATTTTTTCACTGTAGCTGTGCAGCTAGCTAGCGTAGCTTGTTCCCTTTGCAGGAGATGGAACATTCCAGCTAGCTAAAATCCTGCCTGGTGGTGTAGCTCGGTAAATAGTTTTGGCGTTCATGTAAATAGTACTTGTAGGATTTTTAGGTGTAAATCAAAACCAGACCTTATGCAAGACAGTCAAGGAATAATACCCACTATCTATTTTGCATAAATAAAGAAATTTTAAATTAATTAGTCATCGTTCGGTCCTCCTCTCCTCTCTCCTCCTCTCTTTTCTTCTTCTCTTCTTATACCTCTTGGAGGGTTTTCCAAAATAAAGTCTATGTCAAGCTTTGTCCCGCTAAGGAGAAGTTTTTAGGGGCTGATAGAGCCAGACTGTCTCTGGTTACTCTTCTTCTGCTGAGACATCATCCTGAAGGATTTATGTGTTCTTCTGTCTCTCTGGTTTCTATGCACTGACATGTTTGAGAGTTCCCTGTATAGTTCAGGCTGTCTTGCTGCACACAAACACACTCATTCCTTTTTAAGAGACGGTTTACTCTTACTCTCTATATACACTACTTTAATACTTACTAATCTATTCACTAATTTGAATACTTAATATAGATTTGAATATGTATATTTGCTAACTTCACAGATCTTACATACTGAATTATTTTTTGTGAATTAAACCAAACAAGATGTGTTGATGCGTCCTACAGCATATTTAAAAATCAAAGCCATATCTTTTTTTATTTTGCTTATATGAAGTAACCTCCCATACACTGACAGAGGGTTGATGGAAACCTAGGGTCCTATGTTCCCAAGGTCCTATGTTCCTAGGGTCCTATGTTCCCAAGGTCCTATGTTCCCAGGGTCCTTTGTTCCCAGGGTCCTATGTTCCCAAGGTCCTATGTTCCCAGGGTCCTATGTTCCCCAGATTTATATGGCACATAATGGGAACATGACAAAGGGTCCTATGTTCCCCAGTTCTACATATGTCCTCTCCCAGGGTCCTATGTTCCCAGGGTCCTATGTTTAACCCTAACCCTAAACCCTAACTCTAACCCTAACCCTAACTAACCATATTAAGCGCATACAGAGCTGGGGAACATCTTTTTCAGGTTCCCATTATGTGCTATATAGAACGGGAATATAGGACCCTGGTAACATAGGACCTTGGGAACATAGGACCTTGGGAACATAGGAATGACTCCACGGAAACAATCAATTTTGGCTCCCTACAAGTTATATCAGAAGACTGTAGCTATCAAAAGCTTCAGCGGTATTCCAATGAAAAATCAAATCTCTCTCTCTCTCTCTCTCTCCCCCTCTCTCTCTCTTTCTCTCTCTCCCCCCCCCCCCCCCCCCTCCCTCCAGGTGTTTGGGGGCTTGGTGTGGATCCTGGTGGCGTCGACTCGTGTCATCTCAGCCAACCCTCTGGGCTGGGTGATGTTCGTCTCCGTCTTCTGCTTCGTCCTGACGACGCTCTGGTTCTTCCTCTTCCTCTGCGGAGCCAATCAGAGCGGCATCTGGCCCTCCCTGGTTAGACACGCCCCCTGCCGCTTCATTGGCTAATTGTTTAATTGGTTAACGATTTGGTTGATTGATTATCTTGTTAGTAGATTTGTTTCTGTTTTGCTGTCTTTCTTCTTCTCTTTCCATTCTTCTCCCCCTCCCTCTGTTTCTTACTCCTCTCTGTCTTCCTCCTTCTCTCTCTCTCTTTCTCTCGCCTTTCTCCCAACCTCACTCTTATTTTCTCTCTCACGTCCTTTTGCTCTTTCTCTCATTCTTTCTCTCCTTATGTCTGTCTTCCTCTTATTCCCTTTCAGCCTCTCTCTCTCCTTCATTCTCCCTTCCACTCTGTCCTGTTGGCTCCCTTCTCCCTCTCTCTCTCTCTCTCTCCTCTCCCTTCTTCTCCCTCCTCTCATTTCGTCTCTCTCTGTCTGGTTTTGGCTTCCTCTTCCTCTCTCTCTCACCCTGCCTCTTTCCTTCTTTCTAACCTTCCCTCTCTCCCTCCCTCTTTCTTTCTTTCTTTCTTTCTTTCTCTCCATCTGCCTCCTCTTCCTCCCCTTCACCATCTCTCCCATTATCTTCCTCCCTACTTTCTCTCTCTCCCTTCCTCCCTCTCTCTTCCTTTCTCTCCATCTATCTCTTCCTGGCTCTCTCCCTCTTCTTAACTTTCTCTCTCTCTCCCTTCCTTCCTCCCTCTCTTTCTCCATTCCTCTCTCTCCCTCCTTTGCTCCTTTTCTCTCGCTCCCTCCTCCTCTTTCTCGCTCTCTATCCTCTCTTTCTTCCTCTTTACCCTCCTCTGAATCTCTCCCCTCCACTCTTCCTCCATTTCTCCCTATTTCTAACTCTTCCTCCTTCTCCTCTCTCCTGTCTCCCACCATCTCTCTCCCCCTTCCTCTCCTCCATCCCTCCATCTGTCTCTCCCTCTTTCTAACTTTCTCTCTTCCTTCCTCTGTCTCTCTTTCTCTCTGTCTATCCTCTCTTCCTCCCTTTCTTCATCCTTCTCGCCCATTTCTCTCCCTCCCATCCTTCTCTCCCTCTTTCTAACTTTCTCTCACTTCCTCTCTCTTTCTCTCTCTATCTTCTCAAGTCATTCCAATTGAAGATACTTTATTGGCATGAAATAGTAAAAAATAATACAGTTTACAACACATTTTTTCTTTTTCTTTTTATGTTGTCAGTTGACAGATTTGGCTGCAGTAGTGTCACACTCCTTTTTTTTCTCCTAAAATGTATTGGAGTTTTTCATTTATTGGAAGGTTTTCAAACTATGTGCATAATGGTTTTGAATTGGCTAATTGGCATAATCCTTTCTTCCTCCTTTCCTCCCTCTTTCTAACTCCCCCCCCCCCCCCCCCCTCAGGATGTGGGTTATCACTTCATTGCGGTGGTTTTCTACCTCAGTGCGTCGGTGGCTCTGGCCTACATCACCGTGAGAGACGGCCTGCTGGTGAGCGACGCGACTCTCAAGATCTACAGACTGGAAATCTCTGCAGTGGTAGGTCACACACACACACACACACACACACACACACACATTCTCCAAACTAACCGCAAGACATCAATATCCATTACAATTTTACATATTTATTATTATTTTACCCTCATTGTTTTTATCTCTTTTGTTTCTTTTGTTTTAAATGGTTGTTGATGTGTTGTTTTTACTTCTTATAACGTTCCATTATATATCCCACACTTTGAGCTGCAAACCCTTTACTCACAGAGTAAACAGTGTTTTTTAGTAAATGAAAAGCATCATAGGTCAATACTGCTACAGCTATATACAATGCAGTTATCATTGTAATATTTCAGCATACAGAGAACATACACATATAGTAGTTTACAAGCATGAAATTATGTAAACGATGCAAACACAGCACTGAAAAGTAAATCCTTGTAAAGCAGAGTACAGTGTCATATATTTGTCAATTCAAACCGTTTCTCTAGCCATCACGTTTTCTGTAGATTTCTCCTCTACAACTACATGAGGTAGTTTTTGCCTCAGACAGAGGGAAGACAAATCTAGTATCAAAATCTGGAATTTATTGGAATAGTTTTTTTCTTGTTATCATATTTAGGACATTCAGATAAGAAATGCATCTCTGTTTCGGTTTTCAATCAGCATTCAAATCTTGTGGCAGATTTGTGATGCCTCCCTCTTTCTATCTCAAGATCATGATTGCATAATTGTTTGTGTGTGTGTGTGTGTGTCCAGGTGATGTCCTATGTGGCCACTCTTCTCTACTTCCTCCACGCCATCTTCTCTGCCATCCGGTGGAAACGGTCCTAAAACACACCGACGTCCACAAACTAACAAACAACAGAACAAGAAGACCAAAAGAGAGGGATACTGATCAAATAACAAACTTAACTGTTATTGAGCTAAACACAGAATGAATGTTGTTTTGTTTTTTTCTCATCTCACAATTTTTCAAAAGCAAAATGCTGTCACACCAAAATAACAACACACAAATGAAACCGCAAAAGAAATACCAAAAATGTCACTTCTTAATTGGTCTTGTTAGTAAAAATAGGTCTGTACATTATTACCACACAATATGCTTCTTTAAAAAGCAGACAAGAAATGGCTTGATTAGAATTGATCAAGTGGATCTGATCAGGTAGAAATGTTATTCATTTGACTGAAATAAATGCATAATTGTGGGTCTACTTTTCAATATCTACTATTTCACCCTTGAAGATGAGTCTCATAATGTATTTAAAGGAGCGGGCACAACATTAGAATATATATATATATATAAAGGTAAATATATAAGATAAATGATGAAGGGGATTAAAAAAACAATGCACTTGCACCGTAGTAAGAGGCAAATTACTGAAACAAACTAAACAGTGTGTTTTGTCATCAAGTGTTGACAGGGAGATTTAAAGCAATATTCCACTTAGCTTTAACATGGGGGTTATTTGGCTCTTGACCGCCATGAAAACCAGAATATAAACTACTCACCAAGATCAGATGCAGCTGGACGAGTTTGTAGCGTTCAGATTTTTACTTCCCATTCATTTGAATGAGCCACGAAAACAGACTGAAAACTGACATTTAACACGCTGGTGAACAGAGTCAACAACAGCAACGGACCAATCACCCCAAACTCGGTGTATTTCTTTAAATGGAAGATTCAGCATCTTTGTAAATCTGTTACTGATCAATAATCATCTTTAATTTCAAATTTCGTGCTATGGTTTTGCCACCAGCTTGAAGTAAGCATTTGTGCTAATCAAAATGGGATATTAAACCATTCCTCTAATATAGCTCGACAGTTCCGGTAATAGCAGTGCTAACAAATGCTAGCGGGAGGCTGGTACCATTCAGAAAACCTGAAGCCTTGTTCAATGTCCTAAGAGGGGTTTTTGATAATCCTGAATCTTTCCTTGAAGGGGAGATGAAGGGAGGCGGTGTGTTAGCACATTATTTCATGCATCCTCCATGTTTACTGTACACAGAAGGATGAATGTAAGGCAAAATACGTTTCTCCTTCACAACCACCACACCTCTTTTTGTTCAATTTCAACCACATTAGCCTATTTTGTTTTCTGTCTTAGCAAAGCATAACCCAGATTTGATTGACAATGAAAGCTTGGTTTTTGATGTATGGTATTTCCACGTGATTTATTGTTTGCGTTTTTATGAGAATTTCCACAACTTTCAATATGTAAATATTTGAATGATCTCACTTTACAGGTATTATTGGAATCTATGATGTGAAATAAATATATTTGATATTCAATCAACTTCATTGCTTCTGATGTTTTTTCTGGTTTCTCAGAGAGAGAGAGAGAGAGAGTAATTCTAAAAAAAAATTAAGTTATACGCAAAGGGGCAGGGTAAAGTTTAGCTTCAGCATAGTCCAAGAATGGTTTCCAAAATGATTATGATGGAGCAGAAGTATAAAGCTCAGTTTCTCTAGTTTATTCAGTTTCTGCTTCACATCTCGTATCCACAAAATTAGCTTGAATGTCAGTTTTGTTACATGTATTCTAATTGTGTATGTAGCTCATTTAAAGGGGAGTGTCTTCACCCAAAACAGCATCTATGAACATGTATATTTTGAAATGCAACTTCTGGTATGGCCTCTGGGTGCAATACAGGCTGCAGGCACTCCAAAGACAGACAAAATAAAGTGCAGAAGGGTCAAAAACTTGCAAAACCTGCAATAATACCCAGCGCTCTGGAAAACCCAATGACCCGAGTCTTTACTCTGCAGCAACAAAGAACATGGTTCAGCTGTGTGGGTTTCATTATAGCCTCTGGGCAGCAGTTTCCTCTGTGGGAAGTTTCGAAACCCCCCTCACAGTTCAGCAGCCCGGAGCTGCTGCGGGACGAGGGGGGGTGTGTCCGGTTTTGCTGTGGGACGGGCCCTCCACCACCACCACCACAGCAGAACGGGTTTGTCTGCTAACTTATCTTTCTTATAAGGATCGGTGACACCTGCCGCGGCTCCGTTAGTCGAGCGGAGAGAGGGCCGGTCGCACTGGGAGAAACAACAGGCAGAGATGGCAGCCACTACTGCTCAGCCCATGGGGAGCCTGCCCAGCGGCCTGGGCATCTGCACCACCGTCCCGGATATATTTTACCTGCCTGAACTGGTGAGTGGGGCGGGACGGATAGGATGGACCCGACCCCGGAGGAGGCAACGTGGACACAGTAACATGAAGGGATTCGTTCCAATATGCTGATTATCCATTTTGCAGCCTGAAATCCATCAGTCGGTATTTCAAAAATGGTTCTGTTCTCATGAATTAGATTAGATTACATTTTTATGATCAGAGTAATTAAGATAATACAAGAAGTAATTAAAAAACTAGTAATTGCTTGGAACATAACTGTGTCTTAGGATGATGCTCATAAATTTAAGGTTTTCTTTTGTATGGGTAGGGTTACATTTTTTTCAAATGCAGATATCTCATGATCCCACTTTTGCAAAAAAAAAAAAAAAAAAATTGCACCTTCCCATAGAAAATTATTGATTGCATAAAATAAAAATTAATTATGGTCACTTTTAAAGGGTAGAAAGTTTTTTAAGTCTTCGGTTGACAAAATGTTAAAGCTTTTACAGGCTGGATCCTCTTTTTTATATTTATATTTTACTGAATGATGAACTAAAGGTAATTTTTCCACTAAAATGGATATGTAGCATTTTGGCACTTAACTCTTCAAATGATTACATGCATTCCTCTTCCATGACTCATACAGATCTATATTTTGTAACTTAAGGACTCAATTCAGCTGCTAAATTTTTAAAAGTACCATAATTTGTGTAATATGTGTAATTTTATGCTATCAATCATTTTGTAAGAGTAGGTGCCATTTTTTCCCAAATGGTGGATATCACACTTTGGAACAAAACTCAACATTAATTCCTTTAATAGTTGTTTTCCTCTTGCTATAATGTGCAGTTGAGGAAGGATTTCAAACTGTATGAATAATGCATAAAAATGCATTTTGTTGAACCAGGAGAGAAGTATTGGATTTTACTAACATGAATACTGATAGGTCTGATACACCTGCAGCCCACCTTGTATGGGCGGTGCAGCTGCGTGTTTCACCTCTCACATTTCACTCATATTGTATCTGTGCTTCTAATCTACTCAAGAATGGGGCCAACACTTCATCTAGATGAATGGTGATGACAAAAGGTAGAAACTGCTCATATATCCACCGGTACGACAATCAGAGGAAATACTGAAATGGTTTTTGAGTCTGCGTGTCTGATTTGTCGACTTTAAATTAGTTTTGGTTGTTTTTTTGTTTTTTTAGCTTTTATTTATCAAGGGAAGGGTTGTGCTGAGCATGCAGGCTCTGTGTCAGGACATCCTGGTGCTATCGGATATATCAGAATAACTAATTTCCTACTTGGAAATTTCACATGAAAGTCGGAACCTCAGAAAATTTTGCAACCCGAGTTTCTTAGTTCTGATGCACTGGAGACCTTTAAGCTTCTCGACAAGGCGAAAAAATACAGTTTTATGAGTCAACAGTAAGAAAACACATGCACCTTTATTGCAAGTTTTAAGTTGGCCAGACTAAAACCTAACATTTGTTTGAATTAAGTTTGTCTAATTAGCTTGTTAAGCTGCAGAGAGCCCGTTTTTTTTTACTGTATGTCCTTCTGGGTTTGATTTTCCGACAAAATAGCACATGAAAGCAGCGTTGTTTAGCAGCCGGCTCGGAGGTCCTGGATGCCGGACTTTCCCAGCGGCACACGAACGTACAAATATACACACATACTTCTACTGTTGGACGCTGGTTAAATGCCTTGCTCAAAGGCACACTGACAGTGGTTTGATGGGAGGGGAAAGAGTTAATTGTTCAGTTTCCCCACCAGTCTGCTCAGAGATTCAGTCACAAGCCTGTTTCTCTAAGCTTCAGGCTGCTGCCACACTGCTGGGGGAGATGGAGATGTGATGAGACCGCTGAGGTCCGTCCTCCGGTGGATTAAGGCAGTGACTCTCAACCTTTTTCATATCAAGGACACTAATTTAGTCCACATTAAAGCCACAGACCCCCATTTGATGAGATTATGTCTCTCGGACCCCAATATTTTTATCGTTAGATATAATCTTGTCCAGAATTCCATGACTATCTGTATTGTAGGTAGAGAGATAACAGAGAAACTATGACCAAAACAGTCATTCTTCTACATTCTCTAATTGTATTAACTTCTTGTAAATGAAATAACGGTGAAGTTTAACAATTCATACATTTTCTGGGGACCCCCTGGAACTCCCTCAAGGACCCCAGGTGGTCCCCGGACCCCACGTTGAGAACCACTGGATTAGGTGTTAGAAACTTTGTGAAACTGTATCGAAACGGCTCCCAATAGTGTCCGAGTATCCTTCCTTTGTTTGAGGCAAGACAAATTCCTGTACTTTTATTTTACATAGTCATTAAAGGGGAATTAAGTAATCTAAGACTTTTATCGACGCGTATCGGCGAGCAGCGTACGGTGGCCTGTAATTGATCACCATGCTGAATAGTGGAATAATAAAACGGCTTTGTCAGTTGCTTTTTGTGCCTTGAGAACGATGCTGTTTAGTCTTCGTAGCTGAAATGTGTCGCTGTGCAGCTGAAAGCTCAGGGTTGGGAGTGTTGAAATTCCCAAAGTACGGGCCAGAAAGTGAGTTCTGAAAGCCAGAAATCTCAGCAGCTGCTGAAGTAATCGCTGAGTCACTGGTATTGATCAACAACTCTATCAACCCCCTGCAGATATATGAAGGCCATTCAACGGTATGGGGCAGAAAAATCTCACTTATTGCCCCTTTAAAGTGATTCTGATTCTTACTGTGACTGAGGAGATTTAGATTGTTTGCCATGTGTTTCTGGTGACAAAATGTATTTATAATACTAATAATAATGCTAATGATAATGCTTTCACTATTGCAGTCAAACCTTTTATTATAAACTTAAGAAAGGGCAGTCTTTGGGGCACAGACCTGGAATATTTGAAATATCTGAGTGAACATGGGAATGACCTGATTTATCTTTGTGTTGATTCTGCACTAAAGAGTGAGAGAGAGAGAGAGAGAGAGAGAGAGAGAGAGAGAGAGAGAGAGAGAGAGAATATTTGCAAATATTAGTTAGTAAAATAGACCTACAAATATGTGCAAATACTTATGTGTGTTTGTTTTAACGTGCGTGGAGTAACAGGTGGGTGGGGTGACGACACAGTGACATTATGAGATATGCCAGAACATTTAGTTCACCTTATCTGAAATGAGCTGATGTGCTAAACACCACCCATCTGATCACCTGAGTAAGTTAAAACAAACACTGATTAATTAAAACTGAAAGAGCCGATCTCTCTTGGTGAGTTTAAAATGAACGATTAATTATTAATGAAGGATGCTGTCAGGATTTAGATTGATCTGACCGCTGATCCTGCTGATTTCTTACTGGACTTCTGTCTTTTGAGCACATTTTTTAGTGGCTTTTGACTTTTCATTTTGTTTCGATTTGATTTTGCTTTTCTTGCACGTTCTTCGTCTTTGACTTTGGTGTTTGTCATGATGCTGCTTTCAGGTCTCCCCCTTGAAAAATACATTCTTAATATCAGTGGGACTACCTGATTAAAGGTAAAATTTAAAACAAAAAAGCAGAGGAATACTATTTGACCCATGCGTGGTTGTAGCGTCTCCTCACCTTGTTTGACCCAACAACATCAGTGATCCGGCCCTGTCCAAGTCTAAATAATGGTAATGAGGGCTTTAAACAGACAGACAGGAACCGACACACTGATCACTGCCTTTTCATCATTTACTGTGACAGAAAAAAACACAGGCGAGATTTTTACAGCCTTTAAAATCCTTCTTTAACCCGTCTCTCCTGTTTCATCTGCATCTTCCCTGCATGACTGAGGTGGATTTAATAAATGAAATAAATAAGGGATCACAGCTTTCACCTGGATTCACCTGTTGAGTCTATTGTCATGGACAGAGCAGGCGGGTCTCATATTTTTTTTTACACACAATACAAATTCTTCATCATCATAAAATTCAACTGGGTTATTTTCCTTTGGAGAATTCTCATTTTGCTCCAAACACCTCAGAAATGCTGCCATTTTGACAGTTAAACTAGCTCCAACTGTCAGTTTAAATTTAATCCCTGATCAAAATGTATCAAAGTTTAAAGTATTGGAGTAACAGGATTAAATTAAATCTAGGTTTAAGGTAAAAACTAAACTGAGATTTAAAGGAAGTTTCAAATATAACCCGACTTAGTCTGAAACTAGATTTAAAGTTTGGTGCAACAGAATTAACTGCTAATCTATGATCTAATCCAGTTTAAAAATTAATCCTTGTTGGTGCAATCCGCCCAGAGAGCATTAAAAAATCTAACTATTTCAAGTAAATGCAGTTTTCAACTAGGCTTTGCTAAAACTTAGCTCTTTTTAGACTGAAACCAGTTTGTTGTGCTTAAGAAAAGGAGTGTTATTATTGAGCAGATGAAGGTTTTTGGTGCTTTGGGGGGAAATGTCTCGCCTAAGGACCAGAAACCATCAGAACGCACTTCTGCTGCTGGTAGGATTTCATTTCCTCATGTCTTCAGGGAGTTACTGCTAAATGTCATTTAAGCTAAGATTCAGGCTTAAACTCTTATTTTCCTGAAAACGTGAAAAACTTTTTGCGGAAAAGTGGAAAAAGTCTGAAAAGTCTGTTGGTGGTTTTAAGGAGCCTCGTGGCACTGTAGGTACAACTGACTTTCTGTATAATGGCACTGCATGTTTATGTTTTTTGTGTTTATCTTTTTCTGGCTGGTGCTCTAGCAATCCTCCATGAATGATGATGAATGCATTTTCTACGGAATCTAGAATTATTTTTTTTACTTGTTTTGACTTTTGCACTCTTTACTGTTGGTTGCATGTAATGTTAGTGATCGAGGAATTTAAGCTTCTGTTGCACATTACAGCGTGTTGCTTTGGATAAGAACGTCAACTAAACTCCTAAAACGAAATGAATGTAAAGGGAGTGATTGATTATGATTATGATCAATAATGTACATGAGCTTGACACAGTTATTTCTCTACATGTGTACTACCTGGAGTTTTGATAAGGGGGCAGCTAGTAATACTGATATCCAATTTGACACATTCTGTCCCAGTGTTATCTGCATCTGTAAAGTGAATATATTGACAAGGTATATTGTTTTTTTCCAGTTCACATATCTACACACCTAGAAACTTTCTGTCAATATGAATTCCTTCTGTACACTTTTTAACGTGAATGTGACACATTTTACATGTTACATATTTGTACATCTTATTTGCTGTATTTTCAGATATCTGTCCTCTTCATATTTCCATATCCTCATTGCATATATTTTTTATAATTTCATACTGCATACATTTCACATTTGTGGGACTATATTTGCATATCCTTAATAGTCTGCATTGTCTTTGCCTCAGTAAGTTACTTTGCACACTCTAACAATGCTGTAATACTTTCCCATACTTTTCATTCGTACATGCTAGTTTTGAAATCATTGGCTACGTACGTTTATATAACCCCCATTTATTATAGTCCCATTTGAATTCTATTTTTCTTTGCGCTATCCTGTTAGGCTACTATTTCCTGCTGCAACGACACAATTTCCCAATGATTAAGTTTCATGTTATGATCACGGTCATGATTATTGTTGTTCAGCTGTTCTTAGCTAGGTTTAGTTGTAAGTTTGGTTTGTTTTTGAATCAAGAATTTGTAATCTAGGTTTGTTGTTGAATTGAAGAGGTTCTAAACTAGGTTTGTTGTTGAAGAAGTTATAAGATAGGTTTGTTGTTGAATTGAAGAGGTTGTCAGTTAGGGTTAGGCTAGGTGTGTTGTTGAATTGAAATGGGTGTGTGAGGCTAGTTTTCTTGTTGCTGTAAAATAGATTTGTTGTTGAATTGAATAACTTGTAAGCTAGGGTTTGTTGTTGAATTTAAAAAGTTATGTACTAGGCTAGGTTTGTTACTGTTGAATTGAAGAGGTTATAAGGTAGATTGCAGAATTGAAGAAGTTGTAGGCTAGGTTTGTTTTTTAATTAAATAAGTTGTAGGCTAGGTTTGTTTTTTAATTAAATAAGTTGTAGGCTAGGTTTGTTTTTTAATTGAATAAGTTGTAGGCTAGGTTTGTTTTTTAATTAAATAAGTTGTAGGCTAGGTTTGTTTTTTAATTAAATAAGTTGTAGGCTAGGTTTGTTTTGTAATTAAAGAAGTAGGCTAGGTTTGTTTTTTAATTAAATAAGTTGTAGGCTAGTTTTGTTTTTTAATTAAATAAGTTGTAGGCTAGGTTTGTTTTGTAATTAAAGAAGCTGTAGGCAAGGTTTGTTTTTTAATTAAAGAAGTTGTAGGCTAGGTTTGTTTTGTAATTAAAGAAGTTGGAGGCTAGGTTTGTTTTTTAATTAAAGACATTGGAAGCTAGATTTGGTCTGTACACAGCAAGTTAATGTCAGCTTGAGATCACTTGAGACCAAAATATCGTAAATATCAGAAATCATAACACCATAACACCATCTCTCCATCCTTCCCTCCAGGTGTTTGGGGGCTTGGTGTGGATCCTGGTGGCGTCGACCCATGTGGACCCAGCCAACCCTCTGGGCTGGGTGATGTTCGTCTCCGTCTTCTGCTTCGTCATGACCTTCCTCTGGATGATCATCTTCGGTGCCGGAGGACACAAGAACAGCTCCGGCTGGGCTGCCGCCGTAAGATCTGAGAGAGAGAGAGAGAGAGAGAGAGAGAGAGAGAGAGAGAGAAGGAGGGAGGGAGGGGTGAGAAAGAGGGAGAGAGAGAGGTAGAAGAGAGAGTGATGGGAGTGAGAAAGGAGGAGGAAGAGAAGGGGGAGGGGAAAGGGAAAGAGGAAAGGAGGAATGGGAGGGAGAGGTAAGGAAAAAGGATTGAGAGAGGGAATAAGAAAAGGAGGGTGAGAGAAGAAGAGAGAAAGGGAGGGAGGGAGACAGAGGTATACTGTATATAGACTACTATTATTATTATTTTTATATCATCTGTGTGTGTGTGTGTATGTGTGTGTGTGTGCAGGACTTTGCTTACCACGGCCTGGCGGCGTTTTTCTACCTCAGCGCGGCGGTGGATCTGGCGTACATCACCTTCCTGAAGAAATCAGGCAACGATTTCAAAAACTACCAGATCGACATCGCTGCTGTGGTAAGAACACATTCATCACATAGAGACCCATCTACCCTGCAGCTTTTAAAGGAACAATCCAGCCTAATACACTGTTATTAAAATAGCTATTGGTGATGTACTTTGCATTTCTGGGTCCATTGTGTTTGGTGTATTTTTTGACAAACGTAGACAAGATGACGTCACCTCCACATATTTCCAGCAGCTACGATGGAGTTTGATATGAGAAAATGTTTCAGGATGTAAAACCTCAGCGGTAAACGTCAGGTTTTGGTGTCAGTCCCTCAAAGAATCAAAGAGCGAGGGCTTCTCTCTAGAGCCGCCATTTTGCACCAAGAGACGATCAACAATCATACAGGGAGAAATCCATTGCAGAAGAGGAGAGAGACCAATTTCTCCACCCACAGGAGCAGGAGAGAGACCAGAATGCAATGCAGCCACAAGACAGGTTGGGTTTTGAGTAAGGGGAATATTTCTCAAATGGTAAAAGCTCTCTTAGTCTTACTATTATACTTAAAGGTCCCATATGGTGTAAAACAGGATTCCCCTTGCCTCTTTGATTATAAAGGAGTTGGATGGTCTATCTAAACATGGTGAAAGTATCAAAACGCACGGTCGCCAACTAAATCCACACAATCCATATTAGAAAAGCGAGCCTCTAAACGAGCCGTTTGGACTTCCATAACTTTGTGGCGTCACAAAGGTTCGCTCATTATCATTTTTGTAAGAAATAATAGAATAACAAAGTGTTTTTTTCAAAGCGGTTGAGCGGTTGTCATTATTTATTACCGGAGAGTTTTCCCTACCTGTAGCCGCCGGGCCGCGGCGTCTCACGTTTCACTCTTGAAACGGTTAGCCAATCGGAACAGAGGGGTCGTTAATATTAATGAGCCTTAAAGACACAGTGACAGAAACAGCCTGTTCTTGGTAAGGCTCAGAGAGATGCTGGAAAATGTAAAAATGGATTGAGAGTGTTTTTGGTACATGACACCACACACACAGCTTTGAATGGACCTCAAGACACAAAATAAAAATCTGGAAAGTGGAGAATATGGGACCTTTAATGTAAAGCCTGTTCACACCCGTTCTCTGGGGGTTGTTGAAAGGCATTCTGGGAAATGTAGGAAATCACTAACTAAGTAGAAGTAGACGAGGCAGGTTGAGGGACAGTGGGTTTACCAAAAAAGTAAATCACGACACTCCATCACAAAATAACTCCTGGAATGCCACTGAACATCACAGACTGATAATATAATACTGTTCCTTTAAGCCTGTTTTTATTCTGTTATATTATTCTTTGTGTCTCTCAGGTGTTTGCCTACGTCGCCACGTTCCTCTACTTCATCCACGTCATCCTTTCTGCCATCCGATGGAAGAACTTCTGATGACATAACAACTCTCAACCACAGACCTGTGTCCAAGAAGAATTGTGCTTCCTGTGCGTGTGTGTGTGTGTGTGTGTGTGTGTGTGTGTGTGTGTGTGTGTGTTCGCGCATGGTGGAATATTCCCACTGGCAAAATCAACCTGGTCACTGTGGATTCAACATTCTCGCTTGATCAGCTTGTTGATGAACAACTGACTGACCTTTTAATATGTTTTATTACACAAACTAAAGTAAAGAGCAGGGTTCCTAACTGAGGGTTTAAACCACATTTAGGGAACTCTATTAATGTGGAGGGAGGGGTGGAGTGGGTGGGGTGAATTTGAATTTGAGGTTTATACAAAAAAATAGGAAAAAGAGTATCTGTGGTAGAAGAGCTAAAACAAATGAGTTATTTTCTAAAACTGTACATATCCTTATGGGGAAAAAAAACTGAAGTTCATCTTTAAAATGTACGTGATCCAGTCTGTGAAAGTGTGTTATCATCTATCATTTTATACCGAGGGCTCAAGTTACCTACAAGTTTTTGTACCATGAAGCATTGTAGGCCATTAAATAATTTAGTAAGAGGGGGTGTCATGTTTTTCACATGGTGTACATCTCATTTTGGAACACTTTGGAATATGCTGTAAATGTTATTATTAGAGGCTAGGATTCATTTGGAAAATGTGCCACTCTTACAAAATGATCACTGGCATGAAAGCAAAACTCACAATTTTACCCTTCTTGATGTTATTAGCTATCTTGAGCCCTTTACTTACATTTTTTTTTACTTACATGTGTTGTATAAATATCAAGAAATAAACACCAGGCAATCTTTTTTTTTACCACAGTGGGGATTTGGGGGAAAGGGGTGCAGGGACATTTTTTATCAGTGATGAGTTAGAAGGTTCCTGAGGAAAAATGAAAGGAACGCACACCAGCAGTGATGGGGTGCAGACTGGTTTCACACCAGAAACTCTGATGCATCAATGTGAAATTTACTGATGAAGATAAGATGACATTAAAGCGTGGTTGGTACTTTTTAAAGTGTCAGTTGGGTACTGAATTTTTAAAACTGAATAAGTTGGCAATGCAACAATTTGAAGTTAAAGCTGCACTAGGCTAGATTTTTATAAAAAACTATGCCCGTCTTATCAGCCTAAATCAAAGTGGGGCTGCAACAGAGAAGAGCGTCCCATCTCCACTAACTGAGATATTTTGCCCTATTTACCCAAATTAAATTGTGGCGTTGGGTATGGATCCTGGCATCCAAGCAACTTGTCCATACAGAGTGAAGTATGGGCAGAGATTAGTGGCAGCAGAAACTGAATTTAAATTGCATTAATTATTTGATGCTTGAATTGAATCATTGCATGCAAAAATTTCAACTGAATTTCAGAATTTGAATTTGTATTGTCAAATTTGAAACTGAATGTAATGTTTTGGATTTGAATTTGGTCATTGTTGCTTTCAGTTTTAAACTTTTATTTCAAATTAGTTTGAGGTAAAAATTAAACTCTCAATACGTTTTCAAATTCAGTTCTTACAATTCAACTTCAAGCCTCTGAAACACATTCACAGATTTAGGTGGGCGGGGCTGGCTTGAGGTGTGTTTGTTTTACTGGTTGTTGGAGATGTGATTTGGACAGTTTTATTACATTTTGTATATGACTATCTAATATTATATGCTACTCTCTAGTAGTTTAATAAACCAGCCATTTACAGCGAGCAAAATGCTAACCAGCTAACGTTTGCTAGCTAAGCTCGTAAACTCTTGTTGACATCTTAAAACAGTTCTTTATTTAACCTTAGCCTTGTTCAAATTCAAATTCTGCAATTCAGTTTCAATTTTTGCAATTCAAAGATCAAAAATTGTAATTAATTGAATTAAAATTCAGTTTCTGCTGGCACTAATCTCTGCCCATAGGGATAGCGAGAGCCCAGCAGAACATTTGATCTACATACCATGAGACAGTAGTAGGGATATGGACAGAAAAAGATGAAGGTAAATATTGTGACTACCCTACTGGCAAAGTCATTGAAGTATTGTTAATTTTATCAAAACATTTTATGATTATGCATCAAAGCTACTCCTTTTACTTTACATCCTTTTTTTTTTTTTGTAACACGGGTAACCAGATCATGCCAGATTTGACTTTGATTGTGATCCCATTTCTCTCTGTTCACTGGTACTGTATCATTCTGTTTCTCTCCAGTAACTATAAAGGGTCAGTTCTGAAATACTCACAATGTAGTCACCACTAAATGCCTTGAATGAATTTTATAGAATTATTAACAATGAATTTTTTTAATCAATCCTTTGCCATATAGAGCTAATGCCAATGAATCGCCAGTACTTAGAGGACGGTGAAGTGTATTTTTAGGTATTAGACCTGTGGCTGAAATTTGTATAGGTTTGCCATTTTTATATTCTCTAGAAACAGTGGATTAAAACAAAATATTTCAACACAAGCGTTTCCTTGTTTTGTTTTCTACAATTCCTCCCTGAAACAGATTCATACACATTAGCATTTTGTGACATTATCATCTTTACTCTCCTGGTCATTTCAGAAACGTTGCATGTGTCCTGATGGTGGATGTTGCTGTGAACCAAATGTCATATTCCATAATTTGAAGTTTTCTTAGCCAATCATAATCAGACTTCAACAGATTGGTGTTTTAGTTCTACAAACGTTTCTCAGAGGCAGAAATAATCTCATTGGTTGAGTCAAACCTCAGTGGGCGGAGCCAATAAAGACAGATTTGTTGGACATTCAAGTTAGCCATATTAGTTATAGCTAGCATGTAATAGTAAGCAAGTTAGCTCGTCTGCTGACCTTCCAAGAAGTCATTACCATTTATATTTTTTAGTAAAGTTGGTTTAGTAAGTAACAAGCCTGGGTGTTATCTTAGATTCCACTCTAAGTTGACCAGAACAGCATTCTTTCATCTTAGAAATATTGCCAGTGATGCAATATGATGCTCATCCATCCGTGGATGGTGAGGTTTTTGACCAACAGGAGAATCTATGATTCTCGTCTGCCTGGCAGTGAAATCTGATGTAAATATCAGATCAAGAGTAGAATCAGGAAGGACAGGGGAATAGAACATTATAAAAGGAAAATTATAAAAAAGAAAGAAAAACATAGGGGTTCACTCACAATGTGCATCTAAAAGCAGAGCCAAAGAGAGGATTTGCATGGAGTATATACTGTACATATACCCTTCCTTTGCAAGCGAAGTATGTATGATTTGTTGTGTTCTTTTATCTTTCTATTTCACTTGATTTGATTCTTTTAATGCAATGCATTTTGCTTGTTCTTTTATATGAATTTCATCTTTCTATCTGTCTTTTATCTGCCTTCTATTGATGTAAAGCACTTTGAGCTGCATGTTGTGTATGAAAGGTGCTATACAAATAGAGGTTATTATTATTATTATTATTATTATTATTATTTATATTTTGACCAGAATTTCTTCTTTGCTATTCAAGTTTACCAGTTAGCTAACTTGCTCCCCCCACTGAAGTTTAACTCAACCAATCAGATTATTTCTGCATCCAGCTCTGAAATGTTTGTATAAAACTCCAATTAGCGACTAATGCTCAAAATCCTACAGGTAAGCTAGCAGCTGTAAGAAAGACAGAGTCATTCAATCTGTTGTTGTCAGCCATTAGAATAGTACTGTATGTGTTAATCCAGTTACACATGTAACTGTAGGTAAATATTTGCCACCTCCCTTTCAATATTTAAAGTTGATAAGATGGATAAGAGTCCTGGAACTAATACAATAGGTACAGGAATAGTACACAGGATCTGCAAAACAAGTTGGCAAGGTGTTGCTGAAGGAAGGAACGTAGAGAGGGTTTAAGGAACATAGCGAGGGTATAAGGAACATAGAGAGGGTTTAAGGAACATAGAGAGGGTATAAGGAACATAGAGAGGGTTTAAGGAACATAGAGAGGGTTTAAGGAACATAGAGAGGGTTTAAGGGACATAGCGAGGGTTTAAGGAACATAGTGAGGGTTTAAGGAACATAGTGAGGGAACATAGTGAGGGTTTAAGGAACATAGTGAAGGAACATAGTGAGGGTTTAAGGAACATAGCCAGGGTTTAAGGAACATAGCGAGGGTATAAGGAACATAGTGAGGGAACATAGTGAGGGTTTAAGGAACATAGTGAGGGTTTAAGGAACGTAGAGAGGGTTTAAGGAACGTAGAGAGGGTTTAAGGAACGTAGAGAGGGTTTAAGGAACATAGTGAGGGTTTAAGGAACGTAGAGAGGGTTTAAGGAACGTAGAGAGGGTTTAAGGAACATAGTGAGGGAACATAGTGAGGGTTTAAGGAACATAGTGAGGGTTTAAGGAACATAGTGAGGGAACATAGTGAGGGAACATAGTGAGGGTTTAAGGAACATAGAGAGGGTTTAAGGAACATAGTGAGGGAACATAGTGAGGGAACATAGTGAGGGTTTAAGGAACATAGAGAGGGTTTAAGGAACATAGTGAGGGAACATAGTGAGGGTTTAAGGAACATAGAGAGGGTTTAAGGAACATAGAGAGGGTTTAAGGAACATAGTGAGGGAACATAGTGAGGGTTTAAGGAACATAGAGAGGGTTTAAGGAACATAGAGAGGGTTTAAGGAACATAGTGAGGGTTTAAGGAACATAGTGAGGGAACATAGTGAGGGAACATAGTGAGGGTTTAAGGAACATAGAGAGGGTTTAAGGAACATAGTGAGGGAACATAGTGAGGGTTTAAGGAACATAGAGAGGGTTTAAGGAACATAGAGAGGGTTTAAGGAACATAGTGAGGGAACATAGAGAGGGTTTAAGGAACATAGAGAGGGTTTTGAGTGAAAGGAGTGTAAGTGATGTTTTCCTGATGTTGCAGAAGAGCAAAAACAAAACTTTCAATGATTGCAGTTTTTTTTTAATACAAAACAAAATATATGAACCATTCATATTTACACAGATGAAGATCCAGACAGTTGCACTTCCTGCTAGTGACTGCTCACCTCATCCAAATTCCTCAGCCTCTCTGAAAAGTGTTCACCTTAAACTCTCTGATAATCTCCACCAGTAAAAATTAGGTTCATCTGAGTAACAGGATCATGACATGATGAATCATGACAGATACACAGATGTGGAACGAGGACGCCCCCTAGTGATTTGTTATGGATCATGCACACACACACAACACACACACGCACACACACACACAAAGGATCAAGTCATTCAGGAGAAAATTGAAGATTATGTTCTGACTTCCTGTAATCAACCTAATTGTAACAAAGTGTTAACCCAATGCTATAACTGCTTGTGTCATGCAGGTATGTATTGATCTGATGAAGGCCATCATGGTGGAAATGTCATGTTTTTAATGCAATAAATAGAGTGGAGTGTTGCGCCTTACTTTTTTGCTCTCTTTACTAATATTTTTATGTGTAGCACCTCGACAACTTACACTACCAGTCAAAATTTGGATACACGCATTTGTCTTTATTTTCACTATTTGTCACATTTTAGAATAATAGTGAAGACATCAAAACTATGAAATAACACAAATGTAATTATGCAGCGACCAAAAAAGTATTAAACAAATCAAAACTATCTTATATTTTAGATTCTTTAAAGTAGCCGCCCTTTGATGGAAAGGCAAAGGCTGTGGAAAGAAATTCATACATAGGATCAACTTCACTATTTATATTTGTCTAAGAAACAAATTTCAAGCATTTGAGCATAAGCCTTTAGATCAAAATGGCTTTAAGAGAATGAGAAACATAGACATTCAATCAGATGGGTCAAAACTTTAGACTGGTAGCGTATTTAATCTCAGAGGAAAATCAGAAAGCATATCTCAAAAATGATCTACAGTTGTGACCCACAGTGTTATTGCTGTATGAAGAGACTAACTGTGTAAGAGGCCTTGGCACAGCAGTCATAGCTTAGAGAGAAATGGAAAAAAGACACATTCACAACAACACTTTTGTGCAAAGATGTTTATTCAGTACACAAATCAACTGAAAATTGAACATCTATTCAAAATCAATATAAAGTAGACAGACTGTATGTGCACATATTTCAGGAAAAAACATAACCAAAAAATAAAACTACATTAACAGCGATGAATTTGCAGTCCTGTGTACAGGTAGACACACACTGATGAATAAACAGTTACCTCTATTACAGCTTTTATACAATGGCTACCAAACTGAAACGTGTCTTCCAAAGTAGTGTACATCAGAGTTTCCCCTACTATTGAGTAGTTGGGGAGCTGCCAACCCACGTCAGAGAATTTAATCTGGGTTTCAGTGGAGAGTTTTAGAGTCCCATGATGGTCTGAATGCTGTTTCAGAGGCTTTTCCACCCTGAGGAGAAGAAACCTCTGGGGGAAACGCTGGTGTGCATACTGTACATGAGAGTGAAAAACAGGAGAAAACAAGAAAGATCACTAGTAGTTCCCTGGGTACGAGACATGACACAGCAACCAATCACAGCAGAAGCTTTGTATTAATTATTAGCACAGCTGGAACGAATCAGATAGTTTTACTGATGCTACCCATTATATAACATATTGCTGTTATCATATGGAAACCAATTAACTCCAATTTTGGTGATATTCATGTTTTCACATGGTCCTCTGTGGGCCGGAGGAAATTCTCCAACTTCTTTGGCTTATATAACTTTAAAAAAAAAAAACTTTTTAACTTTTTAGAACCAAAATGCATTGTCATCGAGCTAAAAACAAGGTAGATTTTTTGGAGGTACAAGATTCTCAACAGTGACGATATAATAACACATATTACAGTGTAGTTAAAGTACTGTTTTAAGCATGAAGGTGAAGTGGTTTAGTTTTTCATACCTTGGTGTGACTGTTGGTTCCAGCATCTCAGAAACAGCTGCCCTCCTGGGGTTTTTCACACTGCAGTCTGTAGAGTTTACAGAGAAAACAGCTTGTTAATGAGAGAGGTCAGAGGTCAGAGGTCAGAGCAGAACAGGCAGACTGGTTCAAGCTAACAGAAAGGGCACAAACGCTCAGATAACAGCTCTTTGCAACAGTGGTGTGCAGAAGGGCATCTCGTGACCTTGGTATTATAAGGTTCTATCTGACCTTTTTGTCAAAACTGAGTTAGTCGCATGAACCAATTCTATGAGTGACATACGTGTGGTGTTATTTTTTGAATATAATGATTTCTGAGTCTGTAATTTCTAAAACAAAAGAACCCATCTCCATTTAACTCAATGGATGCTGAAAACTTTGAGGCTCAATATCTGAGATATTGAGCTTCAAAGTTTTCAGCATCCATCCAGCATCCAACTATCCCGAAGGCAGATAGAACCTTATAATACTAAGATCACGACACACAACACACAAGTTCTTGGTCCTTATGATAAATGGGCTCCAGCAACAGATGATGGTACTAGAGAGGTGTACCTAATAAAGCCTCAGTGTGAGGTCCCTATTGGGCCCTCCTGCTGCAGAGGAAGTTCCTCTTCTCCCTGCAGCTCCTGGCCTCCCAGTGGATGCTGTTGTTCCGGTGCAGGGAGCCGCAGCGCTGCCACCAGGCCGGGCAGAGAGGCAGCTGCCGGGACTTCTTCCTCTGGCCGCTAACCCACAGCCACCGGTCTCCCAGGAAACGCAGACCCGACCAAATCTGGAAGAAAGAAAACAACAGAACAGAAGTTAAATGTTTTTTTAAAGTGTGGACAGTAATCGGGGCGTCCAGGTGGCCGAGGCACAGACCACGAAACAGCGACATCTTGGGTTTCAATCTGGTCTACAACATGTTGCTATCAAACCCCATACTCTGTCAATTCTATTCCACAATGCTAAAAATCCCCACATGACATCCACCATTCAATATCTATAAAAAAAATAGAGGATCCAATCTGTACAAATGTGGTCATTTTGTCAACCAAGTATGTAAGTTACCTTCTATTCTTTAAACAGCACTTTTAGCCTAATTGTTTTATTTTGGGGGATATCGGTACTTTTATCTCTAGCTTAATGGAAATGCAGTAAGATTTCACTGAAAAATAAGAATCAATTTTATATTTTAGGGTCAAAGTAATATTGCCAGAGCACTGTGGCTCTGACCTTTGACCTCCTCTGGATTAGAGCATTAGCTTAATGCAAAAAAATGTAAATGTCCTTACTACTGGTTGCATGTAATATTGGTGATTTAGGAATTTCAGTTTATTCACCTGTTGCCCTCATTGCATGTCAGTCTGGACAAAGGCATCAGCCAAATGACTAAAATATATTGTAAATGCATTTATTTTCACTTATCCTTTATTTAACCAGGCTGGTCAATTAAGAACCAGTTTTTATTATAAAGATTGCATTAATGTAAAATAAATGTAAATGTACCGTACTGTTTTTAAAGTGGTAATCGGTAAGATCCTTATGTTTCTAATTGTTACATTTTTTTTTATTCAGTCTCCATCTTTGTCCCTCAGCCTCACTGTGGTGTTTCTGCACTGCACTTCCCACAGATCACCTGTCAATCAAACAGTGTGGGCGGAGCTTGGATTTTCTGTTGATGCAGTTTGAGTTTCTCTTGTCTTTGTCTGTTCAGCCATGGTGGCTATCGCTGCTCATGCTAACTACCCAGTTCTTCTTCTTATGTTTATTCCAAACAAACCGGAAACGTAAAACGCATCACTTCCTGTGTGGCAGAGGAAAGAGCTACCAGACACCGGCTGTTTAGAACAGACAGTGGAAAAGATTTATGAACTATATATAGGTTGAATAACTATTGTGTTATATCAATTGGTGATACAGAGTAGCGAAACGGACATTTATTCATATGAAAATGTCACAGATTATTACTTTAATTTCTATCTTATATCATCTAAATGCTCACACTTTAAAATGTGAATTCTTCTCCCTCCTACCTGGTCAGTCAGGGCTTCCTGGATCAGGTCTTGGGCGCGGTGGCGGTCCCATCCGGACGCCAGGCTGGCCAGGTCGTACAGGCGGCTGCGGCGAGGGCGGACGTACGGAGGGCCCCTGATGACGGTGGCGGCGGTGCTCCTGCAGTGCTCCAGCGCCTCCTCCCAGCTCCTCTTCTCTTTGACCAGGAACATCTCCTCATCGTGACAGAAGAAAGGCTGAGCTGTCATACAGTTCTTAGCCCTCCACAACTTTCCCTTCTCGTTGAAATTAAACACACAGTTTCTCCCAGTGTCGTTGTTCTCCACCTCCCACTGCGTAACGTCTGCCGCCTCTCCTCCAGACCAGCTCCAGTCAGACTTGGGGGTTTTCCGGTACAAACCAATCCATCCGCCATTTTTGATGAGATTCAGCAGGGCTCCAGTCTCATCCTGGTTCCTGATGGTGGCCAGGTCGGTGTAATACTTCCTGCAGTAGTGTTGGGCTTTCGTCCAGCTGCTCTTCTTGTTCACGAAGAGGAACCGTCGAAGTGGGACAAAGGACTCTGCACACAGAGTGGTGATGAGGAGGAAGAGGGAGAGGAGGCGGAAGGTGGAGTTCTTCTTCACTGCCATGATGCCTTCTCCAGGTTGCAGGTTTTTGTTTATGAACTATCGTAAATAGAAGTTAATTCTTTGATCACTCAGAAGGCCATGAGAAGTATGTCAATAGTATGTATGGCAGTAGTCGATAGTAGTAAACTTGAAGAATCTCAGTAGTCACAATAGAGATGTTTAAAGAAGGTTTTTGAGTGGAGCAGAGCTGAGTCTGTTCTGTCTGAGTTGGATAGCTACTCTGTTGTCTGTCCAGTGTCTGAATCAAAGCTAATGTAGTAGGAGAGCCAGTAACAAGTGCTAGAACATAGTATCAGCCGACCAATAGGCTTCCGTCCCACCATTACATCACATGTTCAACACCAATCAAAACTGCTTCGGGCTCACCTGGACATCTAAATGACCTGCTGTATGTAAATAAATCAAACAAACAAAGAGGATGCAGTGACTTTAGTTTTGGTGAACTGACACGCCTGCATGCAAAACGCTTCTGAAGCTTATATCCACCAATTTAAAAAAAAAAAAGTATTCGGTAACACTTTATAATAACCATCATTAATAAATGGTAAATTGATAGTTAATTAAACTTTAGTTAATAGTTATTTTACTGTTAACAAACAATGAAATGATCATTAATAATGTTTATTAATTATTAGTAATGCTATAATTTGTTATTTTATCATTTGTTTGTGTAATATAACATAATTTGTTTATAAATTATATATTGTATCATAGCTGATAAGAGACGGTAAAAAGCTATGATACAATATATAATTTATAAACAAATGATTTTATATTATTATTACAAACGAATGATAAAATAACATAAATTATAGCATTACTAATAATTAGTAAACATTATTAATGATCATTTCATTGTTTGTTAACAGTAAAATAACTATTAACTAAAGTTTAATTAACTATCAATTTACCATTTATTAATGATGGTTATTATAAAGTGTTACCAAGTATTCTGATGATACAGTTCTAATATCTGTTAAGTAACTCAGGCAACCCTGGGCTGCACCAACTTGGCGTGAACAAAGTGGTCGAGTGGAGTGATAATAATGCTCTTGAGATTAACACAAAGAAAACGGAAGAGATTGTATTTGGCTCACCATCTGACTCTCATAAAGTTTCTATTGTTATCCATAATGAAAAAATCAATCAGGTATTTTCATATAAATACTTGGGTGTAATGATAGACCATCTGACTACATTGAAACTGTCTGCAAAAGGACAAAACAAAGAATTTGGTTTCTCCGCCGCCTTAGGTCTTTTGGGGCGAGTAGACAAATTCTTCTTTTGTTTTTTACTTCTGTAATTATGAGTGTTCTACAGTATTGTAATAATACATGGTACAAATGTTTGTCCACTACTTTAAAGTCAAAACTGCTGCACCAAATAAAAATCTGCTCAAAGATCCTAGGCCAACCACTTGAGAAACTCTATGAATCAGCCTACCATAATAACATATTAAGGCTGGCCAACAACATTGTCTCTGACCCCGACCACGTCCTGAACAGTGAATACAAATTGTTACCATCGAATCGGAGATATAGTGTTCCACGATTTAACAGGGTTAGACTGAAGCACTCTTTTGTACACCAGTCAATCCTAAAATTAAATATAGAGCTTAATCCCAGATCAAATGTACGTTGAAGGGCCTTGAATATTGTCTTTTGTGATTGTAATGATATGTTGAATGTGTGTATCTTTGTGTCCTGTCTTAATTTTTGTCTTTTCTGTGATGTTGCAAATGGAGCTGCTGTGATGCAAGAAAAAATTCTATTATCATCATTATCATCATCATCATCAATTTAGAGGGAGAAAGTGGAGCAATAACGTATGACTGGTGAGATAGTATTGGGTCAGTGTTACCTAATGGTCAAAATTATCAGGGGTAGGTCACCAAACTATCAGCTGAGAGGGAACACTGATCCTGAATACCCACATGACGTGATTTATTATATTTTTTTCACTGATGGCTTCCAAATAAAGTCTTTGCTCTCCATTATAGTCATAAAACTACAAGCTCGAAATTGGACTCACTCTTCCAGCCTATTTCCACTGTAAACAATCTGATAAAGCAGCAAATCCCTGAAATAATACAGAATAAAAGATAATCAATTAGACTGAATTCACTTGCATGGACTGTGAAACGCCCGCTGAGCCAAACAAGCTGTCTGTTCTATCCATCCATCACTAATTCTGGTAAATCTCCTTTCCATCTAGTCAAATGTGTTCGGCCAGGCAAATCAGGATCCGACTGGAGAGGGGCAGAACAGGTAAAGCAGTGGCTGGCTGAGGAATGGTAGTTTGATAGTTTGTTTTTACCTTTATTGGTTGACTCAACATCGTCAAAAGCTGCTGGTTGGTGTGAAGTTAAATATAATATTTAACAGACAATCTGAATAGAGTTGTGGAGTCAAAATATTTTAGACATTTTTTTTTTAAAATACTGTAAATGAATCTTGAATCTTCTGAATCCCCACACTGCTTCTAGATGGAGTGAATGATAATAATACACTTTATTTATAGAGCACTTTTCAAAACCAAAGTTACAAAGTGCTTCACAACAAGGAACAAGGAAAAAAAACTGAAGGTACTGAAAAAATAAGCACAGCAAAGAAATAAAAAGACAAACAAATGACGATAAATAACACAAAATCTTATAGGAAATTAAATATTCAATAATGAGCGAGGCAATTTGGCTAAAATCAGACCAGGATTAAAGGTAAGCTATGTAAGAAGCTTTCCGATAGAAGTATGTTTTTAGGAGTGATTTATATTTTGTATATATGGCTATATGGCTGTATGTGTGTATGTGGATGTATGTATGTGTGTGTATAAATACGTGTATATAAACATATTTTAAATATATGTGTTTTTATTATATATTTCTACTATTTTAAAATGTTTTTTGCTATTTTCATTGTTTTTGTAAGTAAGTAAGTAAGTAAAATGTATTTATAAAGCGCTTTTTACAGATGAAAATCACAAAGTGCTGTACAAAACATAGGCAAAATAAAGCAGAATAAATATACATTTTGTGAAATTTTCCAGTGAATATTTATCAACCAAAAGCTTTATGAAATAAAACTGTCTTCAGTTGCTTTTTAAAAGAGTCCACAGACTCGGCCACACGGAGCGACAAGGGCAAATCGTTCCAGAGTCTGGGGCAACAGCCTGAAAGGATAGGTCTCCCCGGTTTTAAAACGGGTCTTTGGGACCTTCAGGAGACTCTGGCCTGAGGACCGAAGGCATGTAAAGCACATTGAGTTTTCCTGTGAATGAAATGTGCTATACAAATAAAATATGACTTGACTTGACTATGACTAAAAGTTAGCAGTAAAATCTTAAAATGCATTCTAAAACGTACAGACAGCCAATGTAGGGATGCTAAGATGGGGGTAATGTGATCTGGTCTCTTAGTTCTAGTTAAAGACTTATTTTTTTCATTTTTTTTTTCATTAAAGGTCCCATATGGTGTAAAACAGGATTCCCCCTTGACTCTGTGATTATAAAGGAGTTGGATGGTCTATCTAAACATGGTGAAAGTATCAAAACGCACGGTCGCCAACTAAATCCACACAATCCATATTAGAAAAGCGAGCCTCTAAACGAGCCGTTTGGACTTCTGTAACTTTGTGGCGTCACAAAGGCTCATTATCATTTTTGTAAGAAATAATAGACTAACAAAGTGTTTTTTTCAAAGCGGTTGAGCGGTTGTCATTGTTTATTACCGGAGAGTTTTCCCTACTGTAGCTGCCGGGCCGCGGCGTCTCACGTTTCACTCTTGAAACGGTTAGCAATCGGAACAGAGGGGTCGTTAATATTAATGAGCCTTAAAGACACGGTGACAGAAACAGCCTGTTCTTGGTAAGGCTCAGAGAGATGCTGGAAAATGTAAAGATGGATTCAGAGTGTTTTTGGTTCATGACACCACACACACAGTTTTGAATGGACCTCAAGACACAAAATAAAACACTGGAAAGTGTAGAATATGGGACCTTTAAGACGAGTAAAAAGGGCATTACAGTAGTCCAGATGTGAAGAGATAAAGGCGTGTATGATGGTCTCAGTGTCTTTAAAATTTACAACAGGTCTAACCTTTGCGATGCTCCTAAATTGATAAAAAACTTGACTGGACTAGCCGAGTAATGCGGTGTTCAAAATTAAGTTGGGATCAAACAAGTGAATCCAGCATACCAAGGTCTGTAGGTTTTACTGGCAGGTACAGCTGGGTGTCATCGGCGTAACAATGAAAAGAGATGCCATGACGACAAATAATGCGGCCAAGAGGAAACATATATACAATGAGAACAGAGAATGAGAATGTAGATAGTAGATGCATATTTTATTTGGATTAGAGTTCAGAATTACGACATACAAATGGACCCAAACCGTGAAATCCACGTGTCTGTCAGTCTCTTCTCACACTCACAGTTTGACACACTCACAGTTTGACTATCAAAACTCTCCCGTCTAAATACATTTGTTAGGCAAAAGACTGGATTTGAAGCTTCATGTTTGAAATGTTGATTAATGGCTTTCCACCTGCTGTCCTCTCTCTCTATCCCTCCTCCTTCTCTCTGTGTGCAGATATTGGTTTATCTAGCTATCTTTCCATTTTGGGAAAAAAATATCATTACCTTTTATTCAATATCTGACATAATTTGTACTTGTGTAGACATAGTGTGCTTGTACCTGTATCTCCATTTTATTGCTTTCTTGTGGTTAAGCACACACTTTTATGTAAAAGTTCCATCTGTTTTTAATTATATCTGTTTGTTTGTTAGTTTTTAGTAGTATCTGTTTATCTCTTGTATGACCTTTTATTCCTATTTGTATTATTTGATTATTCGGCTCTATTATTTATTTAATTGTGGTAGTTTTACATCACTGTCTCCTTGGGATTATTGTATGTTAAAGCAATTTGTAAACATTTTTAGAAAAGTGCTATACCAATAAAGTTATCATTATTATTATTATTATAAAAATAACCTAGAGCATCCAGTTTGTAAAAGTGTATAATTTGGCCAACCAGTGACTTAAAGCTGCATTATGCACAATTTTATGTACAAATACAGCCATCTTAACCTAAATCACAAAGTGGGTCCCATCCCTGATTTGCTTTCTTTGCCAAATTAAATTGTGTGATGTGTTTGGTCTGGTGAATCTTCTCTGCACACAGGAATTGAAAAATATACATTTTATGAGCATCTTGAAAAAAAAGTCCTTTTTATCAAAAAGTTGTCTCTTTTGCCTCTCTCGTCCCTTCAGTTTCCTTTGCTGTGTGGCGTTTACTGACCTCACATTACAGGATTTCTGGGATTGAAGTCCTCAAAATTCAAACAGTTATCTCTCACTGCTATTTGGGCTGCCTATTTGGGAAAATAGCGGAGTGTAGCTGTAGAGGGTTTCCAAAGGTTTTCATATCAAGACCCCCTGAATAGATCCACATTTGTACACAACCCCCATTTGGTAACATTTTGTGAAGATTTGTGCTGTTGGATATGATTAATACTGTTAATTCATAACATGAATCAACAGTGGAAATGATACTATTCCTTGTTTTGCTGTGGGACCGCCTGGAACCCATTCAACGTTCCCCAAGTTTGAGAACCTCTGCCTTAAGCTGCCCACTGTCCTTTAAAAACGTATCACAGTCTGTTTGAATGTTGTGCCATCAATCATTTGGTAAAGACAAACTCTCCTGCCTGTATGCATCCATTAGGCAAAACACTGGATTTGGATCTTCGTGTCTGATCAGATGATTAATGGTTTCCACCTGCGCTCTGCTCTGGTTTCATCTTTCTGTGAGTGTGTTGTTGTTTTCTCTTCCTCCCAGGTGACGAGGGGTTTCAGGGGTTTCAGGGTTTCTGAACTGAATACAAGTCAATACAATATTCTCGACTGTATATCAGTTCAGACTGGACTAGTTTTACCTGAGGTTTTATTGATGCAAGTGCACACAGTCCATAAAGATTACCAACATGGCAGATTCAGACGGGACTGAAACACAGTGATGAATAATTTACGTCAAACCATCTGGAACCTGGTTTTGGAAACAATTAGAAAACCACTGAAGTTGTATTCTGATGCGTCTGTTCTCTGTATTGTGACACTTCTGTGTAAAATGCAATTTAAACCTAAAACTTTAATTTGATCTGAGAGGAACAGGAGTGTTCTTGAAAGTTTCTTTTCCTGGACTGACCTTTCCTGATGTTTGTGACAGACTGAGTTTGTCAGAGTGAACTGATGTCAGGATGCAGCAGAGAATCCTTCAAAGGTCAAGCGGTGGAGGCAGCGACTCACCGCCGCCGAGGGAGAACAAGCTTCTAGACGCGCAAAATCATTTTAGGCATTTAGTCGATGGTTAATTCTTAGGCTGCCGTTAGCGGATTTTCCGTCATGATAATCAGAACTGAAGAGAAGACAGAAAGTTGGGAGGGAGAGAAAAATATAGATAGACTGAATGGGCAGACACAGACAGAAAAACATATACATACTCGGCACGCATGTATACAAAAATACAAACATATACTCACACTCCACAACTGTACTGTATTAGCAAACTAGAGAATTTATTCAAAGATCAATTTCTCCACAGAGTGACTGACTAATGACAGGATTCCACTATGGCCTTGATGTTTTGTTAATGTTGTTTTCCTAAAGGGCGAACAGTCTGGTTTACCCTCCAGTTTGGCTGGAAACCTCCAGCTAATGCCATGAAGGTGTGAAACAAAGATGTAAAATACATTCTGCTGTATTCCTGAAGAGTGACACATTTGTAAAATTCCCTGATATTCCCTGACTTCGCCAAAGAAATTATTAAATTCCATGATTTTCCCTGTCTGGAATACACCTGTTAACATTTCCAGGATATTCAAGATATTCCAAGATATTTTACTTGGGTAGAAGTAAAAGTACTGGTGTAAAAATCTACTGAAGTAAAAGTAAAAAGTAGGTAATTTAAAACGTACTCAGAGAAAAAGTTGTTGCTTATGGAGAAACACAAATCTGTCCTCTGTAATGGATGTGATTAAGTACAATTCCTCAGCAAAAACGTACTAAAGTAAAAGTAAAATTACTGACTTTAAAAAATACCCCAAAAAGTACGCTTCTATTGTAAGGTACCCCCTTTGTTTTTGTTTTTTTTAGTTTTTTTTTTTATAATTATTGTCATTATTACTATTATTATTTTACCAATTATGTAATGGGATTACATTTTATTTATTTATCTTTAATCATTTTAATATAGTTTGTTCATTAATATGTATGTATCATATGTATATATCATGTATATGTATTATATATCATTGGGTATTTGTAAGTATGCATATGTAATGTTTTTTTTAAACTTTTATAATATATGTTGAAAACTCAAACAGTACACAAAAAGCCTCTCCATTACAGTAACTAGTGTAAATGTGATTAGTTACTTCTACCCTTGGTCCAGTGACAGTCTGTAACCGCTAGTCTTCCCTGCTGTCACAGCTCATTACTTTACAGACACAACGTGCATTATTTAATAGTTCAGAGACAGAAAAGTACGCAGAGAGCGATTAAATTTTACAGTTTCATACTTTATTTCAACAGAAACATATTTTACCACAGCGCCACGAGGACGAAGCAGAAGAATCTTTTGACAGTTAAAAAAAGGGCAAATCGATTTCTAGGGACAGATAAGTTTGGTTGTGAGGAAAGTGGAGACTTCGGTTCCAAAATGAGACACCTACCCTTACAAAATGATCGATACAACAAAACTGACAGAAATGATGACAGTGAGTAACTTAAGTCCTGAAATGATCACAGCTTTTCAGACTGGATCCTCTAGAATTTAGAGACAAGGAACGATGAACTTTATGTATTTTTGAAGTAACAAAAATTGCTATTCTTCTTCATCGTGTTCCACAACCCTAAACCCTAACCCAAACACTAACCCTCTACCAGATGGTGCGTTTGGTGCCGGCCCAGACGGAGTGCTTGTCTCCCTGCGCGGCGCGGACCTCGTCCCAGTTCAGCCCGGGTGTTGGGGATCTCGTCCGCGGGCTCGGGGTCGGGCCGCGCTCCGTCTCTCGGACTCGCCACCACGTGGGCAGCGGGCCGCGCTCCGACTGGAACTCCACCACATGGAGCTGCTTCTTGTCCGCCAGCGTCTGGTGGGTTTCCTGCAGGAGAAGGAGGGAGAGAAGAAGAAGAAGAAGAAGACAGGAAGTCAGTGAAGAGTTGAAATTTCCTCCGCCGGGGGTTTCCTAGAAGAGACGGAGAAGTGGAAGAGATAGAGAGAGAGAGAGAGAGAGAGAGAGAGAGAGAGAGAGGATGAAGAGAGAGGTGAGGAAGAGGGGACAGATGTGGCTGAGGAGCTGAACTCAGTGTTTCTTCTTCATGAGCGTCTGGTGGGTCTGCTGGAGGAGCGGGAGGGAGGAGAGAGAGGAGAAGAGGAGGAGAAAGATGTCAGCGAACAGAACTGAACATTTCTTCTCTGTCAGCGTTTGGTGGAGGAGATGGAAACAGACCCACTGAGCAAAAGACGTGATTTCAACGTCGCATCTATGCTTTAGCTCTCATATAGCCCAGGATCATTACGGCTATGTATAGACCTATTTTAGACCAAGCAGTAAATACATTATTACAATGAATGATCTGTAAATACCAAAAATATGCACCAGAGAAGTCCTGTAGACGAGCCTACAAGATAATTATCTGAGCACAAGAAGTAATTTCAACATTGCGTCTATGCGTAGCTCTCATATAGTCCAGGATATATTGTCTATGTATAGACATCTAATAAACTTTCACTTTTCAACCCCATTTAAACTTAATTTAGCCTAGACGGCTATGGGCCATTTAGACGTGTTTTAAACGAAAACGTAAAATTGCTCAGTGGGGAGCGATGGAGAGAGGAGAAGAAGAACCAGGATAGCCATCACTAGGCACAGTTAGTCTTCTTCTTCTATTTCTTCTTGTTATGGTAATGTATTCTTTATTCTTTATTTGGATCCCCATTAGCTTCCGCTACAGCGGTTGCTAAACTTCCTGGGGTCCACATAAAATTATACAAACACTGACAGCATACAGACATACAGACATCGACTGACACCCGTCAGTCTAGAAAAAATACATAATTAAAGGTCAAGTAATATACAAAATATCAGATAACTTAACCAATGCATGTACAGAGGTTATTAAACAAACTAATGAGTTGAAATCCCAAACAAAACATCATAGCAGGAGGCATCATTCCTGTTGTGTGGCCTTTCATTAGTTTCTGTTTGAGTGATTTTTTATTTGGTTCTGATTTGTTTAATGTGTGTAGGTAATGAGTTCCACTGGCTGGAGGCTCTGTAAATGACTGAGTTTTTAAGTTGATTTGTTTTTGGCTTTGGAAGTTCAAGATGACCCATGCTGACCTGTCTAGTTTGAGGAGTGTGCTTTAGACCATGTTTTAGATCATGCAGCTCCTAGCAAACGAGGTAGATTTACAAAGCTGACGGACAAACTTCCAACCACAATGAAACACAGAGCGAGTTCCTGTAACATGCAATAAGACATTTTAAAAAACGAGAGAGGATAAAATCTCAACTTCTGTAGACCAGCCTGAGGAGCTCTGACC